>NC_057794.1:70876145-70912939 GCF_018294505.1 Triticum aestivum | reverse complement strand
GCCGCCGCCATGTAGTGCCTTCTCGCACGCGCCGCCCCCGCCGCCACGCCGCGCCTCCCCGCGCGCGCCGCCGCCGCCGTCCATGGACTCTTCGGGCTACTTCACCATCTGCGGTGGAACCGCTCCACCGGTCGCGTCGATCGAGTTGCGTCCTCCCACACCCACCGGGTGTTTCCCGTTGTCGCCACCAGCGCCTCCCCTGAAGCACCCGCAAGGGGGAGGTGGCCGACGCAACCGGCATGGCGGCGGTCGCCGCCGCCTGCAGGAGCAGCGGGCCCAGGACACAGGGGGTGCCGCACTATTGGCAGGCTCTCCCTGCTGGCCACCAGGCGTTCATCAGCGCGCCCTTCCAGCCGACTAGTGCCGACTATGGCGCCCTCCTTGCGCTGCCGCCCCTCGATGGTCATGGCCCGACCGTCCCGGTGCCGCCCTACGGGGGCCTTCTGCCGCCGCCGGTACCTGTGCCATGGGACCCCACCCTCCTCGCCGCCCAGCACTCCGCGTCGTCGCCGAGTAGCTCTATCGGTGGAGGCGACTGGTACATGGACTCAGGTGCTACTGCGCACATGGCAGCTCATCTCGGTAACCTAACCTCCTCCAATCTCGTTCACACACCCACTCGTATCACTGTCGGCAACGGCTCCTCCTTACCTATTACTCATATCGGTAGCACTAGCTTTCCCTCCACTTCCACTACCATCACTATGTCTAATGTTTATGTTCACCTGATTTAGTCACGAACCTCATTTCCTTTTGTCGTCTTACTCGTGAGAACCCACTTACTGTTCAATTTGACGGTGTTGGCTTTTCTGTGAAAGACGCCCGTACCCGGATGGTCCTTCACCGATGTGACAGTCCCGATGAGCTCTACCCTATGCACGCCGGCGCCTCCACATCCACACCCGTCGCCCTTGCCGCCGGCGTTGACCTTTGGCACGCTCGCTTGGGTCACCCCAACCACACTATCTTACATCAAATTCTTAGGAGTTTCTCTTTCTCATGTGATAAGCTCGACGAGCACTCTTGTGAGGCTTGTCGCTTAGTCAAGCATGTTCGTCTTCCCTTTAGTGTGTCTTCTTTAGTTTCCACTTTTCCGTTTCAATTACTTCATAGTGATGTTTGGACATCTCCCGTTGAGTAACACAGGCTATCTATACTACTTGGTGATTTTAGATGATTATTCTCATTATGTGTGGACTTTTCCCCGTCGTCATAAATCCGATGCTTTAGCCACACTGACCGCCTTTTATTCCTATGTCCCCACCCAATTCAGTCGCCCCATACTCGCACTCCAAACTGATAACGGAAAAGAGTTTGACAATGTCGCTTTTCGCACACTCCTCGCCTCTCACGGCACCACCTTCCATCTGACTTGACCCTACACTTCCCAGCAGAACGGCCGCGCCGAGCGCATTCTCTGCACTCTTAATGATTGCGCTCGCATGTTACTCTTTCAATCTAATGTGCCCGCTCGGTTTTGGCCCGATACCCTCGCTACCGCCACTCTCTTAGTTAACATTCGTTTGTGTCGCCCTCGGTGGAACTACGCCCCTCACCACCTTCTCTTTGGCACACCACCGTCTTATGATGGTCTCCGCATCTTCGGGTTTCTCTGTTATCCTAGCACCGCATCCACCATGCCACACAAGCTCGCATCATGATCTGTCCCATGCATCTTCCTTGGGTACCCTCCTAACACCAAAGGTTACCGGTGCTATGATCCCGTCACTCATCGTGTGTACACCTCGAGGCATGTGTACTTTGTCGAGACGGTGTTTCCTTTTTTTAGGTTCCTCTGGCTTCGGCCCCTTCGGCACCGTCCTCGCGCCCCCTTCATGGAGCGATGCGCGGTGGCAGCCCCCGGCGCCCCCCTCCCCCCCGGCATGGCGCCCTCTGCCGCCACCACCTGGCTTCGTGACTCCCTCCCTCGAGGTCGAGTCCGAGCGGGCCCCCGGGTCCCCGTCTCCCTCATACGAGGTTGAGCCCGGAACCCCGCCCGCCCACCCTGCGACGGGCTCGACGTCACCCTCGCTCGTCACCTCTTCCGCCGCCGGCTCAGCCCCGCCGCAGCCGCAGCACCCGCCGGCCCTGCTGCCCCGCCACTTGGCGTGACTACCCGTGCCCGAGCAGGAGTGCTTCGGCCCAGCATGCGCTACTCTACCGACGAGTATGTGTGCGCCGCCTGGACATCAACGCCATCACCCATCCCCACCTCCGCTCGCGCTGCCCTTCGGGATCCCCACTGGCTAGCTGTGATGCAGGAGGAGTTCGACGCCTTACAGCGCAACCGCACGTGGCAACTTGTTCCGCGACCCCTCTGTGCCAACATCATCTCTGGCAAGTGGGTGTTTCGCCACAAGACTCGCTCGGACAGTTCTCTCGAGCGCTAGAAGGCTCGATGGGTGGTTCGTGGTTTTCGGCAGCGCACGGGCGTGGACTTCACTGACACCTTCGCCCCGGCTGTGAAACAGGGCACGATCCGCGCTGTCCCTCAGTTGGCCGTCTCACGCGCCTGACATGTGCATCAGTTGGACATTTCCAACGCCATCTTGCATGGTCATCTCGCTGAGCAGGTGTTCTGTGAGCAGCCTACTGGTTTTGTCGATGCCGAGCACCCCGACTTCATGTGCTTTCTCTCCCGCTCTTTGTACAGGTTGAAGCAGGCGCCTCGGGCTTGGTACCAGCATATCGCAGCCTTCCTGTAGTCTCTGGGCTTTCAGTCCACTCGGTCTGATGCCTCACTCTTTTGTGTATCATCAGGGAGCTGACACTGCATATCTGCTACTCTACATTGACGACATCATCCTCACGGCGTCCACCCCCGATCTCCTTCAGCGGCTGACTGCTTGTCTTCGTGATGAGATCACCCTCAAGGAGTTGGGGCCCCTGCACTACTTTCTCGGCATCGAGGTGATTCGCCAGGCTGATGGTTTCTTTCTGCATCAGTAGAAGTACACCCATGAGCTCCTTGAGCGTGCCGGTATGCTTAACTGCAAGCAGGCGCCCACCCCCATCGACACGAAGGCGAAGATCTCTGCTCTGGAGGGGTCTCTCGCGTCCGATGGAGCGTTTTATCACTCTATTGTCGGTGCTTTACAGTACTTGACGCCGACTCACCCTGACCTGTAGTACGCTGTTCAGCAGGTGTGCCTCCATATGCATGCCCCGCGTGACTCTCACTGGACTCTAGTGAAGCGTATTCTCCGTTACATACACGGCACCATGTCCTTGGGACTCACCCTGACGGCCTCCACCGACCTCATGGCCTAATCGGATGCTGACTGGGCTGGCTGCCCCGACACGCGATGCTCTACGTCAGCCTACTGCGTCTACCTTGGGCCCTCGTTGATCTCTTGGTCATCGAAGCGGCAGCCCACGGTCTCCCGCTCCAGCGCCAAGGCAGAGTATCGCGTCGTGGCCAACGCCGTGGCCGAGTGCTCTTGGATACGTCAGCTGCTCCAGGAGTTGCTTTGTGATGTTCACAAGGCCACTCTTGTCTACTGTGATAACGTTAGCGTCTACCTCTCTGCCAACCCGGTGCACCATCGACGGACGAAGCATATTGAGCTCGATATTCACTTCGTGCGTGAGCAGGTTGCCCTTGGCTGTGTTAGGGTTCTCCACGTGCCGACGACGCAACAGTTTGCTGATGTGATGACTAAGGGATTGCCTAATCCCGTCTTCGAGGAGTTTCGGTCCAGTCTCTGTCTCTCCGGCGATGCTTCGACTGCGGGTGGTGTTGAGTATGTATTTTGTACTGCACGTGTATTGGAGTTGTGGCCCACCTCCTAGTCTTGTATAGTTGAGGTAGAGGCCTTCCCTTGTATTATATATGCGTGCACCAGCACCCCAATCAATACATCGTATTTTAAATTATCTGTCTACACAAGTATTTCTCAAATTCACAACTACTCAACTAGCATGACTCTAATATCACCATCTTCACATCTCAAAACAATCATCAAGTATCAAACTTCTCATAGTATTCAATGCACTTTTTATGAAAGTTTTTATTATACCCATCTTGGATGCCTATCATATTAGGACTAATTTTATAGCCAAAGCAAATTACCATGCTGTTCTAAAAGACTCTCAAAATAATATAAGTGAAGCATGAGAGATCAATAATTTCTATAAAATAAAACCACCACCGTGCTCTAAAAGATATAAGTGAAGCACTAGAGCAAAACTATCTAGCTCAAAAGATATAAGTGAAGCACATAGAGTATTCTAATAAATTCCGATTCATGTGTGTCTCTCCAAAAAAGTGTGTACAGCAAGTATGATTGTGGTAAACTAAAAAGTAAAGACTCAAATCATACAAGACGCTCCAAGCAAAACACATATCATGTGGTGAATAAAAATATAGCATCAAGTAAAGTTACCGATGGACAAAGACAAAAGAGGGGATACCTTCCGGGGTATCCCCAAGCTTAGACTTTTGGTTGTCCTTGAATTTTACCTTGAGGTACCTTGGGCATCCTGAAGCTTAGGCTTCTACCACTCCTTGTTCCAAAATCCATCAAATCTTTACCCAAAACTTGAAAACTTCACAACACAAAACTCAACGGAAAATCTCATGAGCTCCGTTAGTACAAGAAAACAAACCACCACTTCAAGGTACTGTAATGAACTCATTATTTATTTATATTGATGTTAAACCTACTGTATTCCTACTTCTCTATGGTTCATACCCCCCGGCACTAGCCATAGATTCATCAAAATAAGCAAACAACACACGAAAAACAGAATCTGTCAAAAACAGAACAGTCTGTAGTAATCTGTAGGTTTAGAATACTTCTGTAACCCCAAAAATTCTGAAATAAATTTGTGTACGTGAGGAATTTTTCTATTAATCATCTGCAAAAAGAATAAACCTAATCGCACTCTCTGGTAAAAAATGGCAGCAAATCTCGTGAGCGCTAAAGTTTCTGTTTTTTACAGCAAGATCGCAAAGACTTCCCCCAAGTCTTCGCAAAGGTTTTACTTGGCACAAACACTAATTAAAACATGAAAACACAATCATAACATAAGCTAGATGAATTATTTATTACTAAACATGAACAAAAAAAGAAATAAAAATAAAATTGGATTGCCTCCCAACAAGCGCTATCGTTTAACGCCCCTAGCTAGGCATAAAAGCAAGAATAGATCTAGGTATTGTCATCTTTGGTGTGCAATCCATAAGTGGCTCTCATAATAGATTCATAAGGTAATTTAATTTTCTTCCTAGGAAATTGTTACATGCCTTTCCTTAACGGAAATTGGAATCTAATATTTCCTTCTTTCAGATCAGTAATTGCACCAATCGTTCTAAGGAAAGGTCTACCAAGAATAATAGGACATGTAGGATTGCAATCTATATCAAGAACAATGAAATCTACGGGCACATAATTCCTATTTGAAACAATAAGAACAGCATTAATCCTTCCCATAGGTTTCTTAATAGTGGAATCCGCAGGATGCAAATTTAAAGAACAATCATCAAATTCACGGAAACCTAACACATCACACAAAGTTTTGGGAATCGTGGAAACACTAGCACCCAAATCACATAAAGCATAGCATTCATGGTCTCTAATTTTAATTTTAATAGTAGGTTCCCACTCATCATGAAGTTTTCTAGGGATAGAAACTTCTAATTCAAGCTTTTCTTCATAAGATTGCATTAAAGCATCAACGACATGTTTGGTAAAAGCTTTATTTTGATCATAAGCATGAGGAGAATTTAGCACGGATTGCAACATGGAAATACAATCTATCAAAGAGCATCATAATTAAATCCCGTGAAATCCAAATTAGTGGGTTCATTGCTATGTAAAGTTTGGACCTCTTCAATCCCACTTTTATTAACTTTTGCATCAAGATCTAAAAACTCCGAATCATTGGGATGCCTTTTAACTAAAGTTAACTCATCTCCAGTCCCATCATTATCAAGATTCATATTGCAAAACAAAGATTTAATAGGAGATACATCAATCACTCTTAGATCTTCATCCTTATTATCGACTAACTCTTCCGGTTTGGCAGCCATCTTATTAACTAAGGTGGCCTGCTTATCCGAAATTTGGGCTATTAATTTTTCAAGATGAGCAAACTGAGATTTCTTATACATATCATCGAGCTCTTTATTCATGTACTCCATAAAACCTTTTTGCTCTTTAAGCTCATTTCTGAAGAAATTATTATGCTCAAATTGCAAGGACATAAAACTTCTAACATTGTTTTCAATTTCTTCCAACCTTCTATGATGAAGATCAATACTTTTTGGCAGAGACATCGTAACAACCAATCCAACACACGGACACAGAAGAAGAAAGCAAAAAAAGGCGAACAAAAAAGAGGGCGAATAAAATGGCAAGGGTACAGTGGGGGAGAGGAAAACGAGAGGCAAATGGAAAATAATAACATGCGAGGGATAAGAGTTTGTGATAGGTACTTGGTATGTCTTGACTTGTGCATAGATCTCCCCGGCAACGGCACGAGAAATCCGCACGTTTGCGGGAGATCAAATCTTGACTTGACTTGGTGTAAACCTCCCCGGCAATGGCGCCAGAAATCCTTTTTGCTACCTCTTGAGCTTGCGTTGGTTTTCCCTTGAAGAGGAAAGGGTGACGCAGCAAAGTAGCGTAAGTATTTCCCTCGGTTTTGAGAACCAAGGTATCAATCCAGTAGGAGGTAACACGCAAGTCCCTAGTACCTGCACAAACAAACAAGAACCTCGCAACCAACGCGATAAAGGGGTTGTCAATCCCTTCATGGTCACTTACGAAAGTGAGATCTGATAGAGATAATAAAATAAATAATTTTGGTATTTTTATTATATAGATTGGAAAATAAAGATTGCAAAATAAACAACTATGGAAATAGCAAGTAGATAGGAAAATAATATGATGGAAGATAGACCCGGGGGCCATAGGTTTCACTAGTGGCTTCTCTCAAGATAGCAAATTCTACGGTGGGTGAACAAATTACTGTTGAGCAATTGATAGAAAAGCACATAGTTATGAGAATATCTAGGCATGATCATGTATATAGGCATCATGTCCACGACAAGTAGACCGAAACGATTCTGCATCTACTACTATTACTCCACACATCGACTGCTATCCAGCATGCATCTAGAGTATTAAGTTCATAAGAACAGAGTAACGCATTAGGCAAGATGACATGATGTAGAGGGATAAACTCAAGCAATATGATATAAAACCCATCTTTTTATCCTCGATGGGAACAATACAATACGTTCCTTGCTGCCCCTGTTGTCACTGGAAAAGGACACCGCAAGATTGAACCCAAAGCTAAGCACTTCTCCCATTGCAAGAAAGATCAATCTAGTAGGCCAAACCAAACTGATAATTTGAAGAGACTTGCAAAGATATTCAATCATGCATAAAAGAATTCAGAGAAGAATCAAATATTGTTCGTAGATAATCTTGATCATAAACCCACAATTCATCGTATCTCGACAAACACACCACAAAAAGAATTACATCGAATAGATCTCCAAGAGAATCGAGGAGAACTTTGTATTGAGATCTAAAGAGAGAGAAGAAGCCATCTAGCTAATAACTATGGACCCGAAGGTCTGTGGTAAACTACTCACACATCATCGGAGAGGCTATGGTGTTGATGTAGAAGCCCTCCGTGATCGATTCCCCCTCCGGCGGAGCGCCGAAAAAGGCCCCAAGATGGGATCTCATGGGTACAGAAGGTTGCGGCGGTGCAAATAGGGTTTCGTGGTGCTCCTGGATGTTTTCGGGGTATGTGGGTATATATAGGAGGAAGAAGTACGTTGGTGGAGCTACGAGGGGCCCGTGAAGGTGGGGGCGCGCCTACCCCCCTGGGCGCGCCCTCCTGCCTCGTGGCCTCCTCGCTTCTTTCTTGACGTCCACTCCAAGTCTCCGAGATCACGTTTGTTCCAAAAATAACTCTCCCGAAGGTTTCATTCTGTTTGGATTCCGTTTGATATTCCTTTTCTGCGAAACACTGAAATAGGCAAAAAAACAGCAATTTGCACTGGGCCTTTGGTTAGTAGGTTAGTCGCAAAAATAATATGAAAAGGTATATTAAAGCCCATTAAACATCCAAAACAGATAATATAATAGCATGGAACAATCAAAAAATATAGATACGTTGGAGACATATTAGTTTGGAGGGGAGGAGGAAGCCCCTAGGGCACCCCAACAGGTCTAGCGGCAGCCCTAGGACTCCTCCCTTTGGTGCACCCCCTGCCAAATAATGGCACGAGGGGGAAGGAAAGGGGAGAGGCGCCCCCTTCTTTCCTTCCTCCCTTCTTCGGGATATGGTAAGAGGGGATGGCGCCCCCTCCCCTTTACCATGTATTAGGTGTGGCTGCCCTAAAGGGACCAGCCATGTGGGCTGGTATGTTCCCTTCCACTTGGCCCACTAAGGCCCAATACTCTCCCAGTGCCTCCATAACCCCTTCCGGTATTCCGATAACTTTCCGGTGCATCCCGAAACCATTCCGGAGACCAAATAGCTTCATCCTATATATCAATCTTTACCTCCTGGCCATTTCGGAGCTCCTTGTCATGTCTGTGATCTCATCCGGGACTCCGAACAACATTCAGTCACCAAACCAAATAACTTATATAATACCAAATTAACATTGAACGTTAAGCGTGCGGACCCTACGGATTCGAGAACTATGTAGACATGAAGGAGGCACCTCTCCGGTCAATAACCAATAGCGGAACCTGGATGCTCATATTGGCTCCTACAAATTCTATGAAGATCTTTATCGGTCGAACCATTATGACAACATATGTTATTCCCTTTGTCTATCGGTATGTTACTTGCCCGAGATTAGATCGTCGGTATCTTCATACCTAGTTCAATCTCGTTACCGGCAAGACTCTTTACTCGTTCGTGATACATCACCTCGTGACAAACTCCTTAGTCGTTTGCTTGCAAGCTTATGATGTGTATTACCGAGAGGGCCCAGAGATACCTCTCCGATACTCGGAGTGACAAATCCTAATCTCGATCTATGCCAACTTAACAAACACCTTCGAAGATACCTGTAGAGCATCTTTATAATCACCTAGTTACATTGTGATGTTTGATAGCACACAAGGCATTCCTCCGGTATCCGGGAGTTGCATAATCTCATAGTCGAAGGAATATGTATTTGACATGAACAAAGCAATAGCAATAAAACTAAATGATCATTATGCTAATCTAACGGGTGGGTCCTGTCCATCACATCATTCTCCTAATGATGTGATCCCATTATCAAATGACAACACATGTCTATGGTTAGGAAACCTTAACCATCTTTGATCAACGAGCTAGTCTAGTAGAGTCTTACTAGGGACACGGTATTTTTTTATGTATTCACACATGTATCGAGGTTTCCGATCAATACAATTCTAGCATGAATAATAAACCTTTATTATGAATAAGGAAATGTAAAATAAGAACTTTAATATTACCTCTAGGCATATTTCCTTCAGCAGACCCATTTACTAAGCCTCTTCCGCGAGCAAAACAAGATCAACACCAAGACTCCATGGGTGTTAGATCCATTACAATGTAATCTAGATTATTGACTCTAGCGCAAGTGAGAGACTGATGGAAATATGCCCTAGAGGCAATAATAAAGTTGTTATTATTATATTTTCTTATTCATGATAAAGGTTTATTATTCATGCTAGAATTGTATTGATCGAAAACTTAGATACATGTGTGGATACATAAACAAATACCATGTGCCTAGTGAGCCTCTACTAGACTAGCTTGTTGATCAAAGATGGTTAAGGTTTCCTAACCGTAGACATGTGTTGTAACATGATAACGAGATCACATCATTAGGCGAATGATGTGATGGACAAGACCCATCCATTAGCTTAGCATATGATCGTTCAGTTTATTGCTATTGCTTTCTTAATGGCAAATACATATTCCTTCGACTATGAGATCGTGCAACTCCCGGATACCGGAGGAATACCTTGTGTGCTATCAAACAACACAACATAACCGGGTGATCATAAAGATGCTCTACAGGTATCTCCGAAGGTGTCTGTTGAGTTGGCATGGATCGAGATTAGGATTTGTCACTCCGAGTATCGGAGAGGTATCTCTGGGCCCTCTCGGGAATACACATTGAGGGAGTCCTGGATTAGGGGGTCCTCGGACGGCCGGACTATATACTTTAGCCGGACTGTTGGACTATGAAGATACAAGATTGAAGACTTCGTCTCGTGTCCGGATGGGACTCTCCTTGGCGTGGAAGGCAAGCTTGGCAATACGGATATGTAGATCTCCTCCCTTGTAACCGACTCCTAGCCCCCTCCGGTGTCTATATAAACAAGAGGGTTCAGTCCGTAGGACAACAACAATCATACCATAGGCTAGCTTCTAGGGTTTAGCCTCTACGATCTCGTGGTAGATCAACTCTTGTAATACTCATATCATCAAGATCAATCAAGCAGGAAGTAGGGTATTACCTCCATCGAGAGGGCCCGAACCTGGGTAAAACATCGTGTCCCCTGCCTCCTGTTACCATCCGCCTTAGACACACAGTTCGGGACCCCCTACCTGAGATCCGCCGATTTTGACACCGACATTGGTGCTTTCATTGAGAGTTCCATTGTGTCATCACCGTAAGGCTTGATGTCTCCTTCGATCATCGGCAACGATACGACCAGGGTGAGGTTTTCCTCCCCGGACAGATCTTCGTATTCGCCGGCTTCGCACTATGGGCCAACTCGTTTGGCCATCTGGAGCAGATCGAGAGCTACGCCCCTGGCCATCAAGTCAGGTTTGGAAACTTGAATTATACCGCTGACATCCGCGGAGACTTGATATTCGACGGATTTGAGCCCATGACAAGTGCGTCGCGCAATCACGACGAGCACGACTTAGCTCTGCCGTCGGATAGTGTTTGGGAGATTGCACCTGCAACTACTCTGGGCCTCAATCCGGAACAAATTGCATCATCTGAGGACGGGTGGATGGACCCCGCCGCGGAGGCTGCACTCTCAGCGGCGATAGAGCCGAATACTGCCTTCACCTCCCACGAGACCCGTGTTGCCGAATAGTTGGATTCGTCCCCGGCCATGGGCTCCGAGCCGCTTGCGTCCGTTCCTATCAAATCTGATTGGGCACTGATCATGGAGTTTACTACCGTGGATATCTTTCAGCACTCGCCCTTTGGCGACGTGCTAAACTCCTTGAGGTCTCTCTCCCTATCAGGAGACCCTTGGCCGAACTCGACGAAGAAATTCGCTCCCCACCCACCACCCACTTTGTAGCCACTGTCGACGATTTAAACGACATGCTCGACTTCGGCTCCGAAGACATCGGCATTATGGACGACGATGTAGGAGACAAACAGGAACCACCGTCCACAGGGCGCTGGACCGCCACCTCATCATACGATATATACATGGTGGATACCCCCAAAGAAGGCGATGGCGATGAGACAGCAGAGGATAATCCCTCCAAGAAGCAATCCAAGCACCGACGTCAGTGGCGCCGCTCTAAGTCCCGCCATAGCAACGATACCAGCACAAGAGATAATTACACTCCGGGTAGTGCCAAAGACGAAGACAAAACCCTCCAGCCAGACTCAAAGTGGGAGGATGAACGGGCTAGCCCTCCAAAACAAGCAGCAGACGGAGAAACGGAGGATGACAATTACAAGCCTCTCTTCGAAGACGAGTGAGCCTCGGCGACGAAGAATTTATCATGCCGAAGGATCCCGTCGAGCAGGAGCGCTTCAAGCGCCGGCTTATAGCCACATCAAATAGCATGAAGAAAAAGCAACAACAGCTTCAAGCTGATCAAGATCTGCTAGCGGATAGATGGACCGAAGTCCTGGCGGCCGAGGAAGACGAACTCGAACGCCCAACCAAGAGTTACCCAAAGCGCAGGTTCCTACCCCAACTCGAAGGGGAAGCATTGAAACCCACATCACCAGCGTATGATGCGGCTGATCAGCCACCGCGTGGCCGAGATAGAGAGGCACATCAGCCCGAAGTCCAGCCCGCACCCCGTCGCCAGACAAACAAAAACACCAAGGCCCGAGGCAACACGCGGGACCTGCAAGATGTATTGGAAAACAAAGCAAAACATACAAGATCGATCTACGGATCACAGGGGAGCGCCCCAACATGGGACGATGATCGTCGCGCCGGATATACCAAAAGCAAATCTGGTCAGGCCGAATACAGCAGACAAGACTCATATGAACTGCGTCATGATATAGCCCGGCACAGAGGCGCCGCACACCCCCTATGCTTCACTGATGAAGTAATGGATCACGAATTCCCAGAGGGTTTTAAACCCGTAAACATTGAATCATATGATGGTACAACAGACCCCGCGGTATGGATCGAGGATTTCCTCCTCCACATCCACATGGCCCGTGGCAACGATCTACATGCCATCAAGTACCTCCCACTAAAACTCAAAGGACCAGCTCGGCATTGGCTGAATAGCTTGCCAGCAGACTCCATTGGCAGTTGGGAGGATTTGGAAGATGCATTCCTTGACAACTTCCAGGGCACTTATGTGCGACCACCAGATGCTGATGACTTGAGCCACATAACCCAACAGCCTGGGGAATCGGCCAGGAAATTCTGGACTCGGTTCTTAACTAAAAAAACCAAATCATCGACTATCCGGATGTCTAGGCCTTAGCGGCATTTAAACATAACATCCGGGACGAGTGGCTCGCCCGACACCTTGGCCAAGAGAAGCCAAAGTCTATGGCAACCCTCACGACACTCATGACCCGCTTTTGCGTGGGAGAAGATAGTTGGCTAGCTCGCAGCAACAATACATCAAGGAATCCTGGCACTTCAGATGCCAAAGATACTAATGGCAGACTACATCGCAACAAGCACAAGTGCCGCAACAACGGCGATAACGCTGAAGACACGGCAGTCAATGCCAGATTCAGTGGCTCTAAATCCGGTCAGTAGAAAAAGGCGTTCAAAAAAAGTAATCTGGGCCTGTCCAGTCTGGACCGCATACTCGATCGCTCGTGTCAAATTCACGGCACCCCCGATAAGCCAGCCAACCACACCAACAGAGAATGTTGGGTGTTCAAGCAAGCCGGCAAGTTGAATGCCGAAAACAAGGACAAGGGGCTGCATAGCGACAACGAGGAGGATCCCGGGCCGTCGTACACAGGAGGACAGAAGAGGTTCCCTCCACAAGTGAAAACGGTGAGCATGATATATGCAACACACATTCCCAAGAGGGAACGGAAGCGTGCACTAAGGGACGTCTATGCGATAGAGCCGGTCGCCCCAAAGTTCAACCCATGGTCCTCTTGTCCGATCACCTTCGATCGCAGGGACCACCCCACTAGTATACGTCATGGCGGATCTGCCACATTGGTCCTGGACCCCATCATTGACGGATTTCACCTCACTCGAGTCCTTATGGACGGCGGCAGCAGCCTGAACCTGCTCTATCAAGATACAGTACGCAAAATGGGCATAGACCTCTCGAGGATCAAACCCACCAAAACCACCTTTAAAGGTGTAATCCCAGGTGTAGAGGCCTGTTGCACAGGCTCAATCACACTGGAAGTGGTTTTCGGGTCTCCGAACAACTTTCCAAACGAGGAGTTAATCTTCGATATCGTCCCCTTTCGTAGCGGCTATCATGCACTACTCGGACGAACCGCATTTGCCAGATTCAATGTCGTACCGCATTATGCATACCTCAAACTCAAAATGCCAGGACCACGCGGGGTTATAACAGTCAATGGAAACACAGAACGCTCACTCCGCACGGAGGAGCACACTGCGACCCTCGCATCAGAAGCACAAAGCAGCCTTTCAAGGCAAACTGCCAATTCGGTGATAAAGCCCCCGGACACCTTCAAACGAGTCCGGAGTAACCTGCAACAGGATCGCCTGGCACGATCAGAGCTCGCCTAGCAATTCAGCCTCCGTCCTAGTCCCAGTCAAGCGACAAAATTTGTGCCATGCGTACATAATTACGCATTAACAATACCTTGGGCATAGGCGGAGGCACGGCAAGGACTCGTCCCACAATGCGGCTCAACCGCCCCAGGAGCTGTATACTTTTATAATTTTCTCTCTTTCAGGACCTTACTCTCTAGAAACCCTTTTCGGCAGTCTGATTGCTGGACACATTACGGGAAGGAAATACCAAGGAGGCAAAAAACCAAGACGTACAAGGGAATCCCCAGGTGGTTGATAACCCACAAGTATAGGGGATCGCAACAGCTTTCGAGGGTAGAGTATTCAACCCAAATTTATTGATTCGACACAAGGGGAGCCAAAGAATATTCTCAAGTATTAGCAGCTGAGTTGTCAATTCAACCACACCTGGAAACTTAGTATCTGCAGCAGAGTGTTTCGTAGCACAGTAATATGATAGTGGTGGTAGCAGCAACAAAAGTAAAGACAGCAAAAGTAATGTTTTTGGTATTTTGTAGTGATTGTAATAGTAGCAGCGGGAAAGTAAATAAGCGTAAACCAGTATATGGAAAACTCGTAGGCACCGGATCAGTGATGGATAATTATGCCGGATGCGGTTCATCATGTAACAGTCATAACATAGGGTGACACAGAACTAGCTCCAATTCATCAATGTAATGTAGGCATGTATTCCGTATATAATCATACGTGCTTATGGAAAATAACTTGCATGACATCTTTTGTCCTACCCTCCCGTGGCAGCGGGGTCCTATTGGAAACTAAGGGATATTAAGGCCTCCTTTTAATAGAGAACGAGAACAAAGCATTAGCACATAGTGAATACATGAACTCCTCAAACTATGTTCATCACCGGGAGTGGTCCCGATTATTGTCACTTCGGGGTTGCCGGATCATAACACATAGTAGGTGACTGTAGACTTGCAAGATAGGATCAAGCACTCATATATATTCATGAAAACATAATAGGTTCAGATCTGAAATCATGGCAATCGGTCCCTAGTGACAAGCATTAAGCATAGCAAAGTCATAGCAACATCAATCTCAGAACATAATGGATACTAGGGATCAAACCCTAACAAAACTAACTCGATTACATAATAAATCTCATCCAACCCATCACCGTCCAGCAAGCCTACGATCGAATTACTCACGCACGGCGGTGAGCATCATGAAATTGGTGATGGAGGATGGTTGATGATGACGACGGCGATGAATCCCCCTCTCCGGAGCCCCGAACGGACTCCAGATCAGCCCTCCCGAGAGGTTTTAGGGCTTGGCGGCGGCTCCGTATCGTAAAACGTGATGATTTCTTCTCCCTGTTTTTTTCTCTCCGAAAGCAAATATATAGAGTTGGAGTTGGCGTCGGAGGGCATCTAGGGGGCCCACGAGGTAGGGGGGCGCGCCCCCCACCCTCGTGAGAAGGGTGTGGGCCCCCTGGTCTTCATCTTTGGCGAGGATTTTTTTATTATTTTTTCTAAGATGTTCCATGGAGTTTCAGGTCATTCCGAGAATATTTGTTTTCTGCACATAAAACAACACCATGGCAATTCTGCTGAAAACAGCGTTAGTCCGGGTTAGTTCCATTCAAATCATACAAGTTAGAGTCCAAAACAAGGGCAAAAGTGTTTGGAAAAGTAGATATGACGGAGACGTATCAACTCCCCCAAGCTTAAACCCTTGCTTGTCCTCAAGCAATTCAGTTGACAAACTGAAAGAAAGAAAGAAAGAAAGAAAGAAAGAAAGAAAGTAGAACTTTTACAAACTCTGTTTGCTCTTGTTGTTGTAACTATGTCACGCCAGCATTCAAGTTTTCAGCATAGATCATAACTAACCACATTTGCAATAATTCTCAGGTCTCACAATTACTCATATCAATAGCATAATCAACTAGCAAGCCATAATAATAAATCTCGAATGACAACACTTTCTCGAAACAATCATAATATGATATAACAAGATGGTATCTCGCTAGCCCTTTCCGAGACCGCAAAACATAAATGCAGAGCACCTTTAAAGATCAAGGACTGACTAGACATTGTAATTCATGGTAAAAGAGATCCAATCATAGTCATACCTAATATAAATTAACAGTGATGAATGCAAATGATGGCTATGCTCTCCAGCTAGTGCTTTTTAATAAGAGGGTGATGACTCAACATAAAAGTAAATGGATAGGCCCTTCGCAGAGGGAAGCAGGGATTTGTAGAGGTGCTAGAGCTCAGTTTTGAAATAGAGATAAATTATATTTTGAGCGGTATACTTTCATTGTCAACGTAACAACTAAGAGATGGCGATATCTTCCATCCTAAGCACATTATAGGAGGTTTCCAAACAGAATGGTAAAGTTTATACTCCCCCTCCACCAACAAGCATCAATCCATGGCTTGCTCGAAACAATGAGTGCCTCCAACATACATCAGGTCCCAGGGGGAGTTTTGTTTGCAATTAATTTTGATTTAGTTTGCATAAAGCATGGGACTGGGCATCCCGGTGACCAGCCATTTTCTCGTGAGTGAGGAGCGGAGTCCATTCCTCTTGAGAATAACCCGCCTAACATGGAAGATAAGGACAGCCTTGGTTGATACATGAGCTATTCGAGCATACAAAATAGAATGTTTATTTGAAGGTTTAGAGTTTGGCACATACAAATTTACTCGGAACGACAGGTAGATACTGCATATAAGAAGGTAGTGGACTCATCTGGAATAACTTTGGGGTTTAAGGGATTGGATGCACAAGCAGTATTCCCGCTTAGTACAAGTGAAGGCTAGCAAAAGACTCGGAAGCGACCAACTAGAGAGCGACAACAGCCATGTACATGCATTAAAATTAATAAACATTGGATGCAAGCATGAGTAGGATATAATCCACCATGAACATAAATATCGTGAAGGCTATGTTCATTTTGTTTCAACTACATGCGTGAACATGTGCCAAGTCAAGTCACTTAAATCATTCAAAAGAGGATACCACCCCATCATACCACATCATAATCATCTCAATAGCATGTTGGCATACAAGGTAAATCATTGTAACTCATAGCTAATCAAGCATGTCACAAGCAACTATGATCTCTAATTGTCATTGCAAACATGTTTATTCATAATAAGCTGAATCAAGAACGAGGGACTCATCATATTTACAAAAACAAAAGAGGTCGAGTTCATACCAGCTTTTCTCATCTCAGTCAGTCCATCATATATCATCATAATTGCCTTTCACTTGCACGACCGAATGGTGTGAATAATAATAAGAGTGTACGTGCATTGGACTAAGCCGGAATCTGCGAGCATTCAATAGACAGGAGAAGACAAAGCAATATGGGCTCTTGGTTAAATCAACGATAATCCATATAAGAGCCACTTCAACAATTTCATTATGGTCTTCTCCTACTGACCCCCAAATAAAAGAAAAGAAATAAAACTATTTACACGGGAAAGCTCCCAACAAGCAAAAGAAGAACGGGAAATCTTTTTTTTGGGTTTTCTTTTTAATTATTACTACTACAGCAGAAAAATAAACTACTACTATTTTTTTTGGTTTTTCTTAAGGCTTAACAAACACACAAGAAGAAAGCAGGAAAAAGAAAATAAACTAGCAAGGATATTACAGTGAATGAGTATGAGCACCGACATCTAGCAATGAGTGTGTGTGAACATAAATGTAATGTCGGTGAGAAATACGTACTCCCCCAAGCTTAGGCTTTTGGCCTAAGTTGGTCTATTGCCAGGGATAGCCTGGCGGATACCCGTAAGTGTAGCCGGGGTCGTACTGCGACGAAGAATAGTTGGGATCATACTGATGTGCAGCGGTTATCGCCTGCTATGCTGCAGCGTGGAGTCGAGCTGCCTCCGCTCTCCTCTCGTACTCTTCTGCCTCCTCTCTGGTAATAACATATCTTCTTTTTGTCTGTGAATCAAGGAAGGCAGGAGCAGGGAGAGTAATACGGAAAACACGTCGTTTATCAAAAATTAAACGATATAAGAGAGGTGATTCAGGCCTCTCGACAAACTGGTGCGAAGCCATAGAGTCATAATATAAATATGCAGGAGGCAACTCCGTATCACCCTCACGAATGTATATCTCAAGAAAATGAGCTAAGTGGGTTGCATAAATTCCTCCAAAGAAATCTCCATTATGTCTATTATGATGCAACCTACGAGCTACAATGGCTCCCATATGATAAGATTGGTCTCCTGACACAACACTCCTAAGAATGCTAAGATCAGGGACACACATGTGACATGCTTCATCCTTAGAATTTATGCATCTACCGATGAAGAGAGCAAAATAATGTATAGCAGGAAAGTGAATGCTCCCTATGGTAGCCTGTGTTATGTCTCTAGATTCCTCTACAGTTATACTAGCAAGAAAGTTTCTAAATTCAGATTTAGGGGGATCCCTAATACTGCCCCATGATGGAAGTTTGTATGCAAGAGTGAAATCCTCTAGGTCCATGGTATAAGATTTGTCATAAAGATCAAACATGACTGAAGGAGAATTACGCGAAGATGAATACTCAAACCTCCTCACAAATGAACTTGTGAGATCATTATACTGGGGGCATTTGTTAGCCTCAAAATCCTCAAGACCGGCATTGCACAAATATGCTTTGAATTCTTCTTTAATTCCTGCATGGTTCATAAAATTTTCCGACGGCCATTCGCAAGGCCATACTGGAGCGTCTCTTGGTGGATCCTCGTCAGCATCGCGCATAGCAATCCTGGGTCCTTGCTTCTTAGAGGAACCACCTTGGACCATCTTCCTAAGCATATTGTTTTTCTCTAAAAAAATCTGAAATTTTTAGTAACTTCAAACAAAAGTGAACCAACTTAAATAATATTGATAGCAACTACTCCTACAAGTGCCTAGAGCCTATATCAAGCATTAGAACTACTTGGAACCATATGAATTTGACATGCAAGCTCAAGAACATGGTCACCTATGCAGCACAAATTTGCAAAGAATAAAGCACTAGAACAAAAACTAATTGGACCAATGGAGGAGTCACATACCAAGGAACAATCTCCCCAAGCAGTTTTGTGAGAGGTGCTTTGAGCAAGGAGATCGAAAATCATAGAAAAACTGGCTGGAACTCGTGCTAGAGTTGGTTTTTCGGGTTTGTGTCAGATAGAGGAAGAAGATGGGTGTTGGGATAAGTGGAGGAGGGCCACCATGGGCCCACGAGGCAGGGGGGCACGCCCACCACCCTCGTGGCCAGGTGGCAGCTCCTCCTGCGGTAATTTTTGCACAGTAAATCCTTAAATAATCCCGAAAAAAATATATTAAATTGGCATGTCATTCTGAGGACTTTTATTTTCGGGATATTTTTATGTTGCACGGATAAGTCAGGAAACAGACAGAAAAAATACTATTTTTAATTTATTTAATCTAAATAACAGAAAGTATAGAGAGGGTACAGAAGTTTGTGCTTCTAGTTTCATCCATCTCATGCTCATCAAAAAGAATCCACTAACAAGGTTGATCAAGTCTTGCTAACAAACTCATTCCGATAATCATGAAACCGGAGAAATTTCGAATAACACTAAGTTACCTCAATGGGGATATGCACATCCCCTATAATAAGTATATCATATTTCTTTTTGACAGTAGGAAGAGGAAATTCAAAACCTCCAATTATAATCGATGGAATTTTTCCAATGGAGTTGATACTATGAACTTGAGGTTGTTTCCTCGGAAAGTGTACCATATGCTCATTACCATTAACATGAAAAGTTACATTGCCTTTGTTGCAATCAATAATAGCCCCTGCAGTATTAAGAAAAGGTCTTCCAAGAATAATAGACATACTATCATCCTCGGGAATATCAAGAATAACAAAGTTCGTTAAAATAGTAAAGTTTGCAACCACAACAGGCACATCCTCCCAAATACCGATAGGTATAGCAGTTGATTTATCAGCCATTTGCAAAGATATTTCAGTAGGTGTCAACTTATTCAAGTCAAGTCTACGATATAAAGAGAGAGGCATAACACTAACACCGGCTCCAAGATCACATAAAGCAGTTTTAATATAATTTCTTTTAATGGAGCAAGGTATAGTAGGTACTCCGGGGTCTCCAAGTTTCTTTGGTATTCCCCCCTTAAAAGTATAATTAGCAAGCATGGTGGAAATCTCAGCTTCCGGTATCTTTCTTTTATTAGTGATGATATCCTTCATATATTTAGCATAAGGATTTGTTTTGAGCACATCAGTTGATCTCATACGCAAAAAGATAGGCCTAATCATTTCAGCAAAGCGCTCAAAATCCTCATCATCCTTTTTCTTGGATGGTTTAGGAGGAAAATGCATGGGTTTCTGAACCCAAGGTTCCCTTTCTTTACCATGTTTCCTAGCAACAAAGTCTCTTTTATCATAACGTTGATTCTTTGATTGTGGGTTATCAAGATCAACAACAGGTTCAATTTCTACATCATTATCATTACTAGGTTGAGCATCATCATGAACATCATCATTAATATTTTTACTTGGTTCATGTTCATTACCAGATTGTGTTTCAGCATCAGACATAGAAATATCATTTGGATTATCAGGTGGTTCAGCAATAGGTTCACTAGAAGTTTGCACATTTCTATCATTTTTTGTCTTCTTCTTTTTAGAAGAACTAGGAACATCAATATTATTTCTTTGAGAATCTTGCTCGATTCTCTTAGGGTGGCCTTCAGGATACAAAGGTTCCTGAGTCATTCTACCAGTTCTAGTAGCCACTCTAACAGCATAATCATTGTTCTTACTATTCATTTCATTAAGCACTTCTTTTTGAGCCTTAAGTACTTGTTCTACTTGAGTGGTAACCATAGAAGCATGTTTGCTAACAAGTTTAAGTTCACCTTTAATATTAGCCATATAATCACCCAAGCGTCTAATCATATAAGCATTTTCTTTTAACTGTCTACCAAAATAAGCATTGAAGTCGTCTTGCTTAAACATAAAGTTATCAAACTCATCCAAGCACTGACTAGCAATTTTAGTAGGAGGGACTTCAGCTTTATCATACCTATAGAGAGAATTTACCTTTACTACCTGTGTCGGGATATCGGGATCAGGAGGTTCTTCAATAAATAAAGAATTAAGATCATATGTTTCTTCAATAGGCGGTATATTAAGACCATGTATTTCTTCAATAGGAGGTGAATTCTTAACGCCTTCAGCTTTAATACCTTTTTCTTTCATAGATTTCTTTGCCTCTTGCATATCTTTGGGACTGAGAAATAAAACACCTCTCTTCTTCGGAGTTGGTTTAGGAACAGGCTCAGTAATTGGAGCAGGAGTTGGCTCAGGAGCTAGCTCAAGAGGTGCCCAATTGTTTTCATTTGTCAACATATCATTCAATAGAATTTCAGCTTCATCCGGTGTTCTTTCCCTGAAAAGAGAACCAGCACAACTATCTAGGTAATCTCTGGAAGCATCGGTTAGTCCATTATAAAAGATATCAAGTATTTCAGGTTTCTTAAGAGGATGATCAGGCAAAGCATTAAGTAACTTGAGAAGCCTCCCCCAAGCTTGTGGGAGACTCTCTTCTTTAATTTGCACAAAGTTATATATTTCCCTCAAAGCAGCTTGTTTCTTATGAGCAGGGAAATATTTAGCAGAGAAGTAATAAATCATATCCTGTGGACTACGCACACAACCAGGATCAAGAGAATTAAACCATATCTTAGCATCACCCTTTAATGAGAACGGAAATATTTTGAGTATATAGAAGTAACGCGATCTCTCATCATTAGTGAACAGGGCAGCTATATCATTTAACTTAGTAAGATGTGCCACAACAGTTTCAGATTCATAGCCATAAAACGGATCAGATTCAACCAAAGTAATTATATCAGGATCAGCAGAGACTTTATAATCCTTATCAGGAACACATATAGGTGAAGTAGCAAAAGCAGGGTCGGGTTTCATTTTATCTCTAAGTGATTCTTTGTTCCATTTAATTAATAACCTCTTAAGCTCATATCAATCTTTGCAAGCTAAAATAGCGGCAGAAGATTCCATATCAAAAAGATAACCCTCGGGAATAACAGGCATATTTTCATCATCACTATCATCATTGTATTCATATTCAATAATTTCTTTTTCTCTAGCCCTAGCAATTTTTTCATCAAGAAATTCACCAAGGGGCACAGTAGTATCAGGCATAGAGGCAGTTTCATCATAAGTATCATGCATAGCAGAAGTGGCATCATCAATAACATGCGACATATCAGAACGAATAGCAGAAGCAGGTGTAGGTGTCGCAAACTTACTCATAACAGAAGATGAATCAAGTGCAGAGCTAGATGGCAGTTCCTTACCTCCCCTTGTAGTTGAGGGATAGATCTTCGTTTTTGGATCTCTCAAGTTCTTCATAGTGTCCAGCAGATATAAATCCCAAGTGACTCAATGAATAGAGCTATGCTCCCCGGCAACGGCGCCAGAAATTAGTCTTGATAACCCACAAGTATAGGGGATCGCAACAGCTTTCGAGGGTAGAGTATTCAACCCAAATTTATTGATTCGACACGGGGAGCCAAAGAATATTCTCAAGTATTAGCAGCTGAGTTGTCAATTCAACCACACCTGGAAACTTAGTATCTGCAGCAAAGTGTTTAGTAGCACAGTAATATGATAGTGGTGGTAGCAGCAAAAAAAGTAAAGACAGTAAAAGTAATGTTTTTGGTATTTTGTAGTGATTGTAACATTAGCAGCGGGAAAGTAAATAAGCGTAAACCAGTATATGGAAAACTCGTAGGCACCGGATCAGCGATGGATAATTATGTCGGATGATGTTCATCATGTAACAGTCATAACATAGGGTGACACAGAACTAGCTCCAATTCATCAATGTAATGTAGGCATGTATTCCGTATATAGTCATACGTGCTTATGGAAAATAACTTGCATGACATCTTTTGTCCTACCCTCCCGTGCTAGCGGGGTCCTATTGGATACTAAGAGATATTAAGGCCTCCTTTTAATAGAGAACTGGAACAAAGCAATAGCACATAGTGAATACATGAACTCCTCAAACTATGGTCATCACCGGGAGTGGTCCCGATTATTGTCACTTCGGGGTTGCAGGATCATAACACATAGTAGGTGACTATAGACTTGCAAGATAGGATCAAGAACTCACATATATTCATGAAAACATAATAGGTTCAGATCTGAAATCATGGCACTCGGGCCCTAGTGACAAGCATTAAGCATAGCAAAGTCATAGCAACATCAATCTCAGAACATAATGGATAGTAGGGATCAAACCCTAACAAAACTAACTCGATTACATGATAAATCTCATCCAACCCATCACCGTCCAGCAAGCCTATGATGGAATTACTCACGCACGGCGGTGAGCATCATGAAATTGGTGATGTAGGATGGTTGATGATGACGACGGCGATGAATCCCCCTCTCCGGAGCCCCGAACGGACTCCAGATCAGCCCTCCCGAGAGGTTTTAGGGCTTGGCGGCGGCTCCGTATCGTAAAACGCGATGATTTATTCTGCCTGATTTTTTTCTCTCCAAAAGCAAATATATAGAGTTGGAGTTGGCGTCGGAGGGCATCCAGGGGGCCCACGAGGTAGGGGGCGCGCCCCCCACCCTCGTGAGAAGGGTGTGGGCCCCCTGGTCTTCATCTTTGGCAAGGATTTTTTATTATTTTTCTAAGATGTTCCGTGGAGTTTTAGGTCATTCCGAGAATATTTGTTTTCTGCACATAAAACAACACCATGGCAATTCTGCTGAAAACAGCGTCAGTCCGGGTTAGTTCCATTCAAATCATACAAGTTAGAGTCCAAAACAAGGGAAAAAGTGTTTGGAAAAGTAGATACGACGGAGACGTATCAGTGGTCTCTGATAATGATCGAAATACCTATTTTAAATACCCATACGCAGCTTGCCCTTGGATAGGAAATGTCAAATAGTCCTATTCTTTTCTTATTTCACTACTTGTATCCATACGCTTCGACGTGTTATTTAATAACAATGCATAGCGTTAGTTTATTATTGCATTACACTTTTTTTTCTCCTTGTCTGCTTATTTACGACAAATTACACCCGTACACTCTGGTACGGCCAATACGCCAGGGGCTTTAGTATACCCCATAATACGGCGTGAGAAGTCCGAACACTTTCGACAATGCGGCACCCCGAACTTATAGCACTATATGCATCAGCTCCGAATCATGTCTTGGGTCAATAGTTGGGTTTTCCCAGCTACCATGTTTTGGTACCTTATGTTCCGCAATATCGGCTAAGGTAGCGCTGGGAGAACTACTGCGATTGTGTCCCGGTTCTTCCGGACGAGCACCTCAGTAGAGAAAGCCGAAAACTGACTGTCATGATAAGGCGAGAGTTGGTCGTTGTTCGAGAGGTCTCAAGTCCTTAAAGACTTTTTCCGCTTTGGGCGAGGAGTCGGCCTTGCCCGACTTAGGCATATATAGCGCCCCAAATTCGTTCTTCCGAATGCTAGGGGCTTTGCCAAAATTTAAAATTGTAGACTTCTATGGCTAAGTGAGAGTGATAAAGCCTTATAGTCTGATTGTCTGGTTCGTTGTGCTGAACACCTCCCTCGAAGGATCCAAAATTGGGATAAAGAGTGCTCAGATTTATCCTGAACACCTCAGTACTAGTTACATGGGAGCAAAAGCCGACGACTGGCCTACTCTCAGATTTTGTAAATAGTCGCACATAAGGTAATATTTTAAATTCACAAGCGTTGCATAGCACAAATGAACTCGTTTCATATTACAGGATCACATGAGTACATTCATTCGAAAATTACATCCTTGGCACATTCCTCCACCACAAGGCGAGAACCCTTCAGGACACTGTTATAATACATTCCGGGGTGGCGATGCTCCTTGCGTTCCGGCGGCCCCTCCTTCACCAGCTTTACGGCGTCCAGCTTCGCCCAATGCACCTTCGCCCGGGCAAAAGCCCTGCGCGCACCCTCGATGCAGAAGGACCGCTTTATGTCTTCAAGCCGTGGGCAGGCATTCACAAGCCGCCTCACCAGACCGAAGTAGCTATGAGGTAGGGGTTCGCCAGGCCACATCCGGACTATAAGACCCTTCATGGCCTGTTCGGCCGCCTTGTGAAGCTTGGCCAGTTGCTTCAGCTGGTCGCTCAAAGGCATTGGGTGTCCGGTCCCAGTATACTGAGACCAGAACAACTTCTCCGTTGAGCTCCCCTCCTCAACCCGGTAGAACTCCGCGGCATCCGACACACTGCGAGGCAGATTTGCGAACGCTCCTAGAGAGCTTCAAACTCGGGTAAGTAAAAGGAAAGTTTCCTTCACATGCTTGATTTGCATAATGAATGCCTTACCCGCTGCTATCTTCTTAACCGCCTCAATTTCCTGGAGGGCCTTTTGGGCTTCGGCCTTGGCGCTTCGTACGCTCTCGAGTGCCTTTGCAAGCTCGGACTCCTGCGTCTTTCAGTCACGCTCCAAGGACTTATACTTCTCGGCAAAGTCCTGGAGCTCTTGCTGCACCTCGCCAACCCGGGCCTCTTGTTTCTCACGCTCGGTGCGCTCCTTGGCCGCTTTGTCTTCGGCCTCGGATAGCGATTTCTTTAGGGCTGCCACTTCGGTCGTGGCCCCTAGCAAATTCATGATGATCCTATTAGTCTAAAACCAAACTTTTCTTTATAATGTTCAGACGGGGTATGACTTACCTTTGTTCTCTTCGAGCTGCCTCTTGGTAAGGCCGAGCTCTTCCTGGGACCGCTCAAGGTCTTGCTTCAGCGCAGCGACCTCCGCAGTATGTGCGGCAGCAGCTAGCAGTGAAGTCTGCATACGCACATAGACATATTCCGCTTAGACTCCTGCGGTCATTATTTGATCCTCTATTCGGCCTTTCTTCGCGAACGCCAAACAGAGCATCAGGGGCTAGTGTCTATACGGTAACATTTTCTTATAATCCGGTTGCTTACCTCAAAGCCTGTTAGGAGGCTGGCACAGGCTTCAGTCAGTCCACTTTTGGCATACTGAACCTTCTCGATCACCGCACTCATGCTAGTGCGGTGCTCTTCACCGATGGAAGCACCGCGAAGTGCTTCCAGCAAGCTGTCCGATGCCTCTGGATGGACAGAGGCCGTCGGCACAGGCGGTTTGCCCCCCTTAGGGAGGGGTTGCCTGACAGAGTCCGGAACCACTGGAGGTTCCGGCGCAGTATTCGGCTGGGAGCCGAATTTGTTGCCCCCGTCATCAGAACCAATTGGAGTCTTGCTCCCCTCGCGCCTAGTTCCTGGAATGTCGCCTCAAGGCACCTCCAGGACTACCTCCCCTCGGCTTAGTGCCCTTCGAGACAACACCTCGACATTTTCCATAGGGCGAGGGGAGGAGGCGGTCGGAAGTGAATCGATGTTCAGATCCGACGAGTCCAAAGAACCATCCGACAAAGATACGTCGATACGGGCTCGGGACGGACTACATAATCATGTTCGGCGTAATGAGAAGCGGTGCAATAAAACATATCAAGGATTATTATGGTATCCGAATACTTACGACTTCGCCAGGGGCTTGTCCCTGGGCAACCACTCGTCGTCACTATAGGCGGCCGTCGTGGAGCACTCCGGGAGGAGGGTCCTTCCCTTTTTGGACCCTTCGGCCTCCCCGGATGGGGCGACCTTACTTTTCTTGTCCCCCTGGCTGGGGGAGGGGAAATTTTCTCCTCTTCCTCCTTGTTTTCATGGGAGGAGGGCGCCTCAGTGTTTTCGGACGATGAGTCCGATATGACCTTGCGCCGGAGACCCTTCCGGGTCCCCGTAGCCTTCTTCTTGGCCTTCTTCCCCGGCACCTCATAGGGCGCCGGAGCCAGCATCTCCATTAGGATAGTATGTGCTGGATCTTCGGGCAAGGGGGCTGGACAATCGATCTGCTCCACTGTCTTCACCCAGTCCTATTATGGCGTAGAGGCTTAGATCCCGCGCATGGTTAGACTGGGGAAAATGAACATCTTATGAGATATGAAAGACTTACCGGATTGGAAGGGCGCTTTGCGCTAAGTCCGCGGTCCTCGGTAAGGGGAGGAGGTACCTCGGCGCCTTTGAACAGCACCTTCCAGACGTCCTTGTGCGTCGTGTCGAAGAGCTCTCGCAGCGTCTGGAGCTCGGCCGGGTCGTGTTGGGGAACGATGCAGAAAACAAAAAAATTCCTACGATTTCACCAAGATCCATCTATGAGTTCATCTAGCAACGAGTGATTGGATTGCATCTACATACCTTTGTAGATCACGCGCGGAAGCGTTCAAAGAACGGGGATGAGGAAGACGTACTCGACGTGATCCAAATCACCGGAGATCCTAGCGCCGAACGGACGGCACCTTCGTGTTCAACACATGTACGGTCAGCGTGACGTCTCCTCCTTCTTGATCCAGCAAAGGGGGGAGGAGAGGTTGATGAAGATCCAGTAGCACGATGGCGTGGTGGTGGATGCAGGGCGTCACAGCAGCAGGGCTTCGCCGTATACTGCAAGAGAGAGAGGTGTAGCAG
The DNA here is from genome assembly GCF_018294505.1 of Triticum aestivum. NCBI lineage: Eukaryota > Viridiplantae > Streptophyta > Magnoliopsida > Poales > Poaceae > Triticum > Triticum aestivum. Next base: position 70,885,492 of record NC_057794.1, on the reverse strand, counting down.
GGGAGAGGGAGGCGCCAAGACTCAAGGTCTGGCTGCCCCCTCCCTCTCCCCCCTTTATATAGGCTCCCCTAGGGAGGGCGCCGGCCCTAGGAGATGGGATCTCCTAGGGGGGCGGCGGCCAAAGGTGGAGTAGCCCCCAAGGCAAGGTGGGGCGCCCCCCCACCCCTAGGGTTCCAACCCTAGGCGCATGGGGTGGGCCTAGGGGGGCGCACCAGCCCACTATGGGCTGGTTCCCCTCCCCACTTTGGCCCATGGGGCCCTCCGGGATGGGTGGCCCCAGCCGGTGGACCCCGGGGACACTTCATGTGGTCCCGGTACAATATCGGTGACCCCGAAACTCTCCCGATGGCCGAAACTGCACTTCCTATATATAATTCTTCACCTCCGGACCATTCCGGAACTCCTCGTGACGTCCAGGATCTCATCCGGGACTCCGAAAAACTTTCGGGTTACTGCATATTCATATCTCTACAACCCTAGCGTCACCAAACCTTAAGTGTGTAGACCCTACGGGTTCGGGAGACATGTAGACATGACCGAGACGGCTCTCCGGTCAATAACCAACAGCGGGATCTGGATACCCATGTTGGCTCCCACATGCTCCTCGATGATCTCATCGGATGAACCACGATGTCGAGGATTCAAGCAACCCCGTATACAATTCCGTTTGTCAATCGGTACGTTACTTGCCCGAGATTCGATCGTCGGTATCCCAATACCTCGTTCAATCTCGTTACCGGCAAGTCACTTTACTCGTACCGTAATGCATGATCCCGTGACCAGACACTTGGTCACTTTGAGCTCATTATGATGATGCATTACCGAGTGGGCCCAGAGATACCTCTCCGTCATACGGAGTGACAAATCCCAGTCTTGATCCATGTCAACCCAACAGACACTTTCGGAGATACCCGTAGTATACCTTTATAGTCACCCAGTTACGTTGTGACGTTTGGTATACCCAGAGCACTCCTACAGTATCCGGGAGTTACACGATCTCATGGTCTAAGGAAAAGATACTTGACATTGGAAAAACTCTAGCAAACGAACTATACGATCTTGTGCTATGTTTAGGATTGGGTCTTGTCCATCACATCATTCTCCTAATGATGTGATCCCGTTATCAATGACATCCCCATGTCCATAGTCAGGAAACCATGACTATCTGTTGATCAACGAGCTAGTCGACTAGAGGCTTACTAGGGACATGTTGGTGTCTGTGTATTCACACATGTATTACGATTTCCGGATAACACAATTATAGCATGAATAAAAGACAATTATCATGAACAAGGAAATATAATAATAATCCTTTTATTATTGCCTCTAGGGCATATTTCCAACAGTCTCCCACTTGCACTAGAGTCAATAATCTAGTTACATTGTGATGAATCGAACACCCATGGAATGCTGGTGTTGATCATGTTTTGCTCTAGGGAGAGGTTTAGTCAATGGATCTGCTACATTCAGGTTCGTATGCACTTTACAAATATCTATGTCTCCATCTTGAACATTTTCACGAATGGAGTTGAAGTGACGCTTGATGTGCTTGGTCTTCTTGTGAAACCTGGGCTCCTTGGCAAGTGCAATAGCTCCAGTGTTGTCACAGAAGAGTTTGATCAGCCCCGACGCATTGGGTATGACTCCTAGGTCGGTGATGAACTCCTTCACCCAAATTGATTCATGTGCAGCCTCAGAGGCTGCCATGTACTCCGCTTCACATGTAGATACCGCCACGAAGCTCTGCTTGCAACTGCACCAGCTTACTGCCCCACCATTCAAAATATACACGTATCCGGTTTGTGACTTAGAGTCATCCAGATCTGTGTCGAAGCTAGCGTCGACGTAACCCTTTACGACGAGCTCTTCGTCACCTCCATAAACGAGAAACATTTCCTTAGTCCTTTTCAGGTACTTCAGGATATTCTTGACCGTTGTCCAGTGTTCCTTGTCGGGATTACTTTGGTACCTTCCTACCAAACTTACGGCAAGGTTTACATCAGGTCTGGTACACAGCATGGCATACATAATAGAACCTATGGCTGAGGCATAGGGGATGACACTCATCTCTTCTATATCTTCTGCCATGGTCGGACATTGAGCTGAGCTCAATTTCACACCTTGCAACACAAGCAAGAACCCCTTCTTAGACTGATCCATATTGAACTTCTTCAATATCTTATCAAGGTATGTGCTTTGTGAAAGACCTATGAGGCGTCTTGATCTATCTCTATAGATCTTGACGCCTAATATATAAGTAGCTTCTCCAAGGTCCTTCATTGAAAAACTCTTATTCAAGTAGGCCTTAATGCTGTCCAAAAGCTCTATATCATTTCCCATCAAAAGTATGTCATCTACATATAATATGAGAAATGCTACAGAGCTCCCACTCACTTTCTTGTAAACGCAGGCTTCTCCATAAGTCTGCATAAACCCAAACGCTTTGATCATCTCATCAAAGCGAATGTTCCAACTCCGAGATGCTTGCACCAGCCCATAAATCGAGCATTGGAGCTTGCACACCTTGTCAGCATTCTTAGGATCGACAAAACCTTCCGGCTGCATCATATACAGTTCTTCCTTAAGACAACCATTAAGGAATGTCGTTTTGACGTCCATTTGCCATATCTCATAATCATAGTATGCGGCAATTGCTAACATGATTCGAACGGACTTCAGCTTTGCTACGGGAGAGAATGTCTCATCGTAGTCAACCCCTTGAACTTGTCGATAACCCTTAGCGAAAAACCTAGCTTTATAGATGGTCACATTACCATCCGCGTCTGTCTTCTTCTTAAAGATCCATTTATTTTCTATGGCTCGCCGATCATCGGGCAAGTCAGTCAAAGTCCATACTTCGTTTTCATACATGGATCCTATCTCGGATTTCATGGCTTCCAGCCATTTGTCGGAATCCGGGCCTGCCATCGCTTCTTCATAGTTTGAAGGTTCACCGTTGTCTAACAACACGATTTCCAAGACAGGGTTGCCGTACCACTCTGGTGCGGAACATGTCCTTGTGGACCTTCGAAGTTCAGTAGGAGCTTGATCAGAAGTATCTTGATCATCATCATTAACTTCCTCTCTAATTGGTGCAGGCACCACAGGAACATTTTCCTGAGTTGTGCCACTTTCCGGTTCAAGAGGCAATACTTCATCAAGTTCTACTTTCCTCCCACTTACTTCTTTCGAGAGAAACTCTTTCTCTAGAAAGGATCCATTCTTGGCAACAAAGATCTTGCCTAAGGATCTGAGGTAGAAGGTATACCCAATAGTTTCTTTAGGGTATCCTATGAAGACGCATTTTTCCAACTTGGGTTCGAGCTTTTCAGGTTGAAGTTTCTTGACATAAGCATCGCATCCCCAAACTTTTAGAAACGACAGCTTAGGCTTCTTCCCAAACCATAATTCATACGGTGTCGTCTCAACGGATTTCGACGAAGCCCTATTTAAAGTGAATGCGGCAGTCTCTAAAGCATAGCCCCAAAATGACAACAGTAAATCGGTAAGAGACATCATAGATCGCACCATATCTAATAGAGTGCGATTACGACGTTCGGACACACCATTAGGCTGAGGTGTTCCAGGCGGCGTGAGTTGTGAAACTATTCCACATTTTCTTAAGTGTGTACCAAATTCGTGACTCAAGTATTCTCCTCCACGATCTGATCGCAAAAACTTGATTTTTCTGTCACGTTGATTCTCAACCTCACTCTGAAATTCCTTGAACTTTTCAAAGGTTTCAGACTTGTGTTTCATTAAGTAGATATACCCATATCTACTCAAGTCATCAATGAGGGTGAGAACATAATGATAGCCACCACGAGCCTCAACACTCATTGGACCGCACACATCAGTATGTATGATTTCCAATAGGTTGGTTGCTCGCTCCATTGTTCCTGAGAACGGAGTCTTGGTCATCTTACCCATGAGGCATGGTTCGCACGTGTCAAATGATTCGTAATCAAGAGACTCTAAAAGTCCATCTGTATGGAGCTTCTTCATGCATTTGACACCTATGTGACCAAGGCGGCAGTGCCACAAGTATGTGGGACTATCATTATCAACCTTACATCTTTTGGCATTCACACTATGAATATGTGTAGCATTACGCTCGAGATTCATTAAGAATAAACCATTCACCATAGGAGCATGACCATAAAACATATCTCTCATATAAATAGAACAACCATTATTCTCGGATTTAAATGAGTAGCCATCTCGTATTAAACGAGATCCTGATACAATGTTCATGCTCAAACTTGGCACTAAATAACAATTATTGAGGTTCAAAACTAATCCCGTAGGTAAATGTAGAGGTAGCGTGCCGACGGTGATCACATCGACCTTGGAACCATTCCCGACGCACATCGTCACCTCGTCCTTCGCCAATCTCCGCTTATTCCACAGCTCCTGCTTCGAGTTACAAATGTGAGCAACTGCACCGGTATCAAATACCCAGGAGCTACTACGAGTATTGGTAAGGTACACATCAATTACATGTATATCACATATACCTTTCGTTTTGCCGGCCTTCTTGTCCGCTAAGTATTTGGTTTAGTTCCGCTTCCAGTGACCACTTCCCTTGCAATAAAAACACTCAGTCTCGGGCTTGGGTCCATTCTTTGGCTTCTTCCCGGCAGCTTGCTTACCGGGCGCGGCAACTCCCTTTCCGTCCTTCTTGAAGTTCTTCTTACCCTTGCCTTTCTTGAACTTAGTGGTTTTATTCACCATCAACACTTGATGGTCCTTTTTGACTTCTACCTCTGCTGATTTCAGCATTGCAAATACTTCAGGAATGGTCTTTTCCATCCCCTGCATATTGAAGTTCATCACAAAGCTCTTGTAGCTTGGTGGAAGCGACTGGAGGATTCTGTCAATGACCGCGTCATCCGGGAGATTAACTCCCAGCTGAGTCAAGCGGTTATGTAACCCAGACATTGTGAGTATGTGCTCACTGACAGAACTATTTTCCTCCATCTTACAGCTGAAGAACTTGTTGGAGACCTCATATCTCTCGACCCGGGCATGAGCTTGTAAAACCATTTTCAGCTCTTCGAACATCTCATATGCTCCGTGTCGCTCAAAACGCTTTTGGAGCCCCGGTTCTAAGCTGTAAAGCATGCCGCACTGAACGAGGGAGTAATCATCAGCATGTGCCTGCCAAGCGTTCATAACGTCTTGGTTCTGTGGGATAGGTGCGTCACCTAGCGGTGCTAGTAGGACATAATCTTTCTTGGCAGCTATGAGGATGATCCTCAGGTTCCGGACCCAGTCCGTATAGTTGCTGCCATCGTCTTTCAGCTTGGTTTTCTCTAGGAACGCGTTGAAGTTGAGGACAACGTTGGCCATTTGATCTACAAGACATATTGTAAAGATTTTAGACTAAGTTCATGATAATTAAGTTCATCTAATCAAATTATATAATGAACTCCCACTTAGATAGACATCCCTTCAGTCATCTAAGTATAACATGATCCGAGTTGACTAGGCCGTGTCCGATCATCACGTGAGACGGACTAGTCAACATCGGTGAACATCTTCATGTTGATCGTTTCTTCTATACGACTCATGCTCGACCTTTCGGTCTTCTGTGTTCTGAGGCCATGTCTGTATATGCTAGGCTCGTCAAGTCAACCTAAGTGTATTGCATGTGTAAATCTGTCTTACACCCGTTGTATGTGAACGTTGGAATCTATCACACCCGATCATCACGTGGTGCTTCGAAACAACGAACTGTCGCAACGGTGCACAATTAGGGGGAACACTTTCTTAAAATTATTATGAGGGATCATCTTATTTACTACCGCCGTTCTAAGTAAACAAGATGCAAAAACATGATAAACATCACATGCAATCAAATAATAATAGTGACATGATATGGCCAATATCACATAGCTCCTTTGATCTCCATCTTGGGGGTCCATGATCATCTTGTCACCGGCATGACACCATGATCTCCATCATCATGATCTCCATCATCGTGTCTCCATGAAGTTGCTCGCCAACTATTACTTCTACTACTATGGCTAACGCGTTTAGCAATAAAGTAAAGTAATTTACATGGCGTTTCTCAATGACACGCAGGTCATACAAAAAATAAAGACAACTCCTATGGCTCCTGCCGGTTGTCATACTCATCGACATGCAAGTCGTGATTCCTATTACAAGAACATGATCTCATACATCACATATATATCATTCATCATTCATCACAACTTTGGCCATATCACATCACAAATCACTTGCTGCAAAAACAAGTTAGACGTCCTCTAATTGTTGTTGCAAGTTTTACGTGGCTGCAAAAGGGTTCTAGCAAGAACATTTTCTTACCTACGTAATAGCCACAATGTGATTTTTCAACTTCTATTTACCCTTCATAAGGACCCTTTTCATCGAATCCGCTCCAACTAAAGTGGGAGAGACAGACACCCGCTAGCCACCTTATGCAACTAGTGCATGTCAGTCGGTGGAACCAGTCTCACGTAAGCGTACATGTAAGGTCGGTCCGGGCTGCTTCATCCCACAATACTGCTAAAGCAAGATAAGATTAGTAGCGGCAAGAAAGTTGACAACATCTACGCCCACAACAAATTGTGTTCTACTCGTGCAAGGAGAACTACGCATAGACCTAGCTCATGATGCCACTGTTGGGGAACGTTGCAGAAAACAAAAAATTTCCTACGGTTTCACTAAGATCCATCTATGAGTTCATCTAGCAACGAGTGATTGGATTGCATCTACATACCTTTGTAGATCACGCGCGGAAGCGTTCAAAGAACGGGGATGAGGAAGACGTACTCGACGTGATCCAAATCACCGGAGGTCCTAGCGCCGAACGGACGGCACCTCTGTGTTCAACACACGTACGGTCAGCGTGACGTCTCCTCCTTCTTGATCCAGCAAGGGGGGGAGGAGAGGTTGATGAAGATCCAGCAGCACGACGGCGTGGTGGTGGATGCACGGCGTCATAGCAGCAGGGCTTCGCCGTATACTGCAAGAGAGAGAGGTGTAGCAGGGGAGAGGGAGGCGCCAAGACTCAAGGTCTGGCTGCCCCCTCCCTCCCTCCCCCTTTATATAGGCTCCCCTAGGGGGGCGCCGGCCCTAGGAGATGGGATCTCCTAGGGGGGCGGCGGCCAAGGGTGGAGTAGCCCCCAAGGCAAGGTGGGGTGCCCCCCACCCCTAGGGTTCCAACCCTAGGCGCATGGGGTGGACCTAGGGGGGCGCACCAGCCCACTATGGGCTTGTTCCCCTCCCCACTTTGGCCCATGGGGCCCTCCAGGATGGGTGGCCCCACCCGGTGGACCCCCAGGACCCTTCCGGTGGTCCCGGTACAATACCGGTGACCCCGAAACTCTCCCGATGGCCGAAACTGCACTTCCTATATATAATTCTTCACCTCCGGACCATTCCGGAACTCCTCATGACGTCCAGGATCTCATCCGGGACTCCGAACAACTTTCGGGTTACTGCATATTCATATCACTACAACCCTAGCGTCACCAAACCTTAAGTGTGTAGACCCTACGGGTTCGGGAGACATGTAGACATGACCGAGATGGCTCTCCGGTCAATAACCAACTGCGGGATCTGGATACCCATGTTGGCTCCCACATGCTCCTCGATGATCTCATCGGATGAACCACGACGTCGAGGATTCAAGCAACCCCGTATACAATTCCCTTTGTCAATCGGTACGTTACTTGCCCGAGATTCGATCGTCGGTATCCCAATACCTCGTTCAATCTCGTTACCGGCAAGTGACTTTACTCGTACCGTAATGCATGATCCCGTGACCAGACACTTGGTCACTTTGAGCTCATTATGATGATGCATTACCGAGTGGGCCCAGAGATACCTCTCCGTCATACGGAGTGACAAATCCCAGTCTTGATCCATGTCAACCCAACAGACACTTTCGGAGATACCCGTAGTATACCTTTATAGTCACCCAGTTACTTGTGACGTTTGGTATACCCAGAGCACTCCTACGGTATCCGGGAGTTACACGATCTCATGGTCTAAGGAAAAGATACTTGACATTGGAAAAACTCTAGCAAACGAACTATACGATCTTGTGCTATGTTTAGGATTGGGTCTTGTCCATCACATCATTCTCCTAATGATGTGATCCCGTTATCAATGACATCCCCATGTCCATAGTCAGGAAACCATGACTATCTGTTGATCAACGAGCTAGTCGACTAGAGGCTTACTAGGGACATGTTGGTGTCTGTGTATTCACACATGTATTACGATTTCCGGATAACACAATTATAGCATGAATAAAAGACAATTATCATGAACAAGGAAATATAATAATAATCCTTTTATTATTGCCTCTAGGGCATATTTCCAACAGGTCGAACTCCCACAAATTGAATGCCCATCGTTGACACGGGAGGATCCGGCGGAAGAGCATGACCTGGACCACATTGACGAGCTTTATTTTCTTGCTCATCATGTTTCAGATACATTTATGGAGTCCGGTAAGCTCCACCGATGAACCCCAGGATAGGCCCTTCTCTTTCCAGGAGGTGAGCCACGTGGGGATTCCAGATCGGAACTCGAGGGCCGCCACCCAGTTGGTGTCGCGCGGCTCGGTAATGTAGAACCACCCCGATTGCCACCCCTTTATGGTCTCCACATAGGAGCCTTCGAGCCAGGTGACGTTGGGCATTTTGCCCACCATGGCGCCTCCGCACTCCGCTTGCTGGCCGACCACCACCTTCGGTTTAACATTGAAGATCTTCAGCCATAGGCTGAAGTGGGCTTAATGCGAAGGAAGGCCTCGCACACGACGATAAACGCCGAGATGTTGAGGATAAAATTGTTGGAAATATGCCCTAGAGGCAATAATAAAAGTATTATTATATTTCATTTTTCATGATAATTGTCTTTTATTCATGCTATAACTGTATTATCCGGAAATCGTAATACACGTGTGAATACATAGACCTCAATATGTCCCTAGTGAGCCTCTAGTTGACTAGCTCGTTGTGATCAACAGATAGTCATGATTTCCTGGCTATGGACATTGGATGTCGTTGATAACGGGATCACATCATTAGGAGAATGATGTGATGGACAAGACCCAATCCTAAGCATAGCACAAAGGTCGTTTAGTTCGTTTGCTAGAGCTTTGCCAATGTCAAGTATCTCTTCCTTAGACCATGAGATCGTGTAACTCCCGGATACCGTAGGAGTGCCTTGGGTGTATCAAACGTCACAACGTAACTGGGTGACTATAAAGGTGCATTACAGGTATCTCCGAAAGTAGCTGTTGGGTTGACACGGATCGAGACTGGGATTTGTCACTCCGTATGACGGAGAGGTATCTCTGGGCC